>NC_057782.1:11319643-11321061 GCF_014825855.1 Bombus pyrosoma | reverse complement strand
TACTATAAAAAGTTATACGTTATAAGGTAATACTACATAGCGTTATACGTTATAATGTAATAGTACATTACGTTAGTCGTAATATCTTAATACCACATATCGTTATACACTATATCGCTAAGCTACATAACGTTATACGTTATATCGTATTACCATTAAACGTTATACGTGATATCGTATTACCATTAAACGTTATAGGATATATCGTCATACTACATAACGTTTTACGTTATAATGTAATACTATATATTGTTATACGTTATATCGTAATACTACATAACGTTATACGTTATATCGTAATGCTATGTAACGTTATACGTTATATCGTAATACTACATAATGTTATACGTTATATCGTAATACTATATGAAGTCATACGTTATATGGAAATACTACATAGCGTTATACGTTGTAATGCAATAGTGCATTACGTTATTCGTAATATCTTAATACCACATATCGTTATACGCTATATCGCTATGCTACATAACGTCATACGTTATATCGTATTACCATTAAACGTTATACGTTATATCGTAGTACTTCATAACGTTACACGTTATAATGTAATACTACATAACGTTATACGTTATAATGTAATACTGCATATCGTTGTACGTTATTTCGTAATACTACATAACGTTATACGTTATATCGTATTACCATATAACGTTATACGTTATATCGTAATACTATATAATGTTGTACGTTATACCGTAATACCACATATCGTTATACGTTATATCGTAATGCTACATAACGTTATATGTTATATCGTAATACTATAAAAAGTTATACGTTATAAGGTAATACTACCTAGCGTTATACGTTATAATGTAATAGTACATTACGTTAGTCGTAATATCTTAATACCACATATCGTTATACACTATATCGCTATGCTACATAACGTCATACGTTATATCGTATTACCATTAAACGTTATACGTTATATCGTAGTACTTCATAACGTTACACGTTATAATGTAATACTACATAACGTTATACGTTATAATGTAATACTGCATATCGTTGTACGTTATTTCGTAATACTACATAACGTTATACGTTATATCGTATTACCATTAAACGTTATACGTGATATCGTATTACCATTAAACGTTATACGTTATATCGTCATACTACATAACGTTTTACGTTATAATGTAACACTATATATTGTTATACGTTATATCGTAATATTACATAACGTTATACGTTATATCGTAATGCTATGTAACGTTATACGTTATATCGTAATACTACATAATGTTATACGTTATATCGTAATACTATATGAAGTCATACGTTATATGGAAATACTACATAGCGTTATACGTTGTAATGTAATAGTACATTACGTTATTCGTAATATCTTAATACCACATATCGTTATACGCTATATCGCTATGCTACAT
>NC_057782.1:11317628-11319143 GCF_014825855.1 Bombus pyrosoma | reverse complement strand
TTATATCGTAATACCATATAACGTTTTTTGTTGTAACGTTGTACTACGTAACGTTATACGTTATAACGTAATACTTCATATCGCCATACGTTATAGCGTAGTACCTTATAACGTTATACGTTATAACGTAATACTACGTAACGTTATACGTTATATCGTAATACTATATAGCGTTGTACGTTGTTACGTTGTACTACATTACGTTATACGATATAACGTAATATAACTTGACGTTAAACGCTATAACATAATGCTACATAAAGTTATACGCTATAATGTAACGCTACATAAAGTTATGCGTTATAAAGTAATACTACATATCGCCATACGTTATAACATATTACGTTATAAGGTTATACGTTATATCGTAATACTACATAACGTTGTACGTTATAACGTAACACTACATATCGTTATACGTTATAACGTAACACTACCTAACATTATACGTTATAACGTAAGACTACATAACGTTATACGCTATAACGTAATGCTACATAGCGCTATACGTTATATCGTAATACTATATACCGCTTTACGTTGTAACGATATACTACATAACGTTATATGTTATAAGGAAATACTACATATCTTTATACGTTATAAGATATTACCTTATAAGGTTATACGTTATATCGTAGTCCTATATAACGTTATACGTTGTAACATATTACTACCTAACGTTATACGTTATATCGTATTACTATATAACGTTTTACGTTATAACGTAGTTCTACATAACGTTATACGTTATAACGTAATACTACATACCGCTATACGTTATAGCGTAATACAATATAACGTTATACGTTATATCGTAATAGTATATAACGTTTTACGTTATAACGTAATACTACATAACGTTATACGTTATATCGTAATGCTACTCAACGTGATTCGTCATATCGTAATGCTGCATAACGTAATACTCTATAACGTAATGCTACATAACGTTATACGCTCTAACGTAATAATACATAGCGCTATACGATATATAGTATTACTATATAACGTTTTACGCTGTAACGTTATACTACATAACGTTATATGTTATAGCGTAATACTACATAACGTTATACGTTATATCGCAATACTACATATCGTTATACGTTATATCGTAATACCTTATAACGTTATACGTTACAATGTAATACTACATAACGTTATACGCTATAACGTAACGCTACATAGCGCTAAACGTTATATCGTAATACCACATAACGTTTTTCGTTGTAACGTTATACTACATAACGTTATGGATTATAAGGTAATACTACATATCGTTATACATTATAACATATTACCTTATAAGGTTGTACGTTATATCGTAATCCTATTTAACGTTATACGTTGTAACATATTACGGCATAACGTTATACGTTATATCGTATTACTATATAACGTTGTACGTTATAACGTAACACTACATATCGTTATATGTTATAACGTAACACTACACAACGTTAATCGTTATATCGTAATACTACATATCGTCATACGTTATATCGTAATACT
>NC_057782.1:11269866-11317128 GCF_014825855.1 Bombus pyrosoma | reverse complement strand
TTGACCGCGGCTACGTTGGCGACTGATTGTCGCCTCGGGCCCAAGCTCATTGTTACAAATCTCGAATAAACACAATCGGATTGAATGACAATTATTTAATTATGGCTATGGTAAAATCCGGATTACAATATTACGGGATTCTCCCCAAGTTCCAAAGGAAGGCTCCGGTGTTCTTTCATCTCCGACATATATATATATAGATATATAATATATATAATATATATAGATTATATATATAATATATAATATATAATATACATATTTCTGTGTCAGTACGATACTGACATGGGTCACACACGATGCGCTCCACTTGCTACATGTCTACCTGTTTATAACAAGGTGCATCGAGGTCAATGTGAATACTTTGTCGCAACGGATCGGCATAATTGACGCGAGAGAGAGAGAGAGAGAGAGAGAGAGAGAGACGATACGATAGAAAGACAATGAGAAACTAAAGTTGAAAATCACTCGCTCAATCACTCGATAACTCCGTTGAATCGTTTTTCTACGCAAATGTTTTATCATCGATAAAATTTCATTCTTCTGTCAGAAAGTTCTCGCATCTTATGTAATTAATTCGGTTGTTCGCGCTTTTATCCAGAGCTATTGGGAAATGGGCCAGTTGAGCTTAAGTGGTCTGCAATTGAATGGTAACCAGATTATCCACTGAAAAAACTTCCGATTTGCCCGAAAATCCGGGACTACCGTATCAGGCGGTCAGGAGAAGATTCAGAATGCCTCTTTAACGACCGGACTCCTTTTGATTCCCTCAGGATCTTCTGTGGAGGTGGAATACTCTCGTCGAGCTAGGTGACGTCGCATTGCGCGCCCATATCACAGGGTAACAACGTAGACGGAGGTTTTCACTAAATAACTCTGTTTGTTGACTTGCGTTCCGCGATCAAGTCCATTTATCAAAAATAATTCGATTGATAGTTGATATCATAGCCCGAAGTGGTATCATTAGACTAGAAGTATTTATTGTTTTTTCTATTAAATTCTCTCCTACTACTACGACGAGCACTACTACGACCCCTACTATAACGAGTACTGTACTTTAGATATTTTACACACGATATATGAAACGATTTCTATACGTTCGACGAAAGTAAGTATTATTAACCTCTTAGGTACGGCTGAATTTTTCGCGCAGCTGTTTCTTTGTACAGCAGAGTTTGACGCGAATTACGCGTAAATGATACGGCACTGCAATGTATGACGTGGATAATGCCCACTCAAGCACATTGAAGCGAAATGTTTGATAACTAAATTATAATTTTTCTTAAAGATATGACGCGCATACTTTAACTTTAATAATATACTTTAATAATTAATAATAAAATTGAGTGTAATATATTTTAAAGCACGGTACGACACACAGACCCACGTCACAATTTTCACAATCATAGCGCGATGGTGTTTTTCAAATTGCTCTTCGTTTTCTATTTTGAAGCGAGATTTTGATGTTGAAGATTCTAAAAAATTATAAGGATACGGATCGGCATGTCAAAGATAATGTCATCTAATAATGGTATATTTATATTAGAGAAAAGCAACAATTGATATCTGACACTGGCGTATCAAAAACAAAGACTATATATTCTATCTGTATATTGTTAATACTGTTATAAAACGATGTGAGGGCAAAAGAAGCGTGAAGCAAGACAAATGAAAAAGATGATTTAGTTCAAACGGTGAGCGAATGAATCATTAGAGTGTGCCACTATAGTGGCGCGTCATAATGTAAGATGAGATCCGTGAAAGCCACTATAGTGGTGCTGCATCGTGCCTAAGAGGTTAAACGGCAATAAATAACCTTGAATGATCTTCGAACATCGATATATCGGTATCGGTACAGTGAATTATTATTTGTATTAGATTTCATTAAAATTCACCCTCGAATACCGAATATAACTCGAGTAATCCGTGCGATTATTTTATTGTTCCGAATCGATTTCCCCAGATTGCTTGCTATAAGGCGGTCAATGATCCACGCACTTTCGTAATTCAGATACGTGTTTCGCCCGAATGAATTCCCCCGAGGCCATCTTTGAGGGAAGAAAAGGAATAGGCGGTAACTTATCAGGAGTCCAGACTTACCGAAGGTATCCCAAGGGAACTGATTGTGAGTGGAAGAGCGCAGGCTTCGCAGATTGCGAGAGTTGCTACCCCTGAATAAAAACAGCATACCTGATAGTGTGGGGATGCTTTACAGTACAATAGGTCAGAGCAGAAAATAGCAAGGTATGCCGGGTAATGCAAAAATTATAGCTGCATCTCTCGTGATGTTATCATGTGATTTACAACATATTTTTCTGGATATTCCAGGTATTGTATGGAAAGTGAATTAATCGTAGAACTAGTTACTAAAATAGTAAGTCAAAATAGTAAGTTTTAGAATTTTTATTTTCTTCTTTTCTTTTATTGAGATCCTTTATTGAGGTAGAAAGATAACTATATATGTACATATGACTGGCAAGTTTCATAAAGGGAAGCGTAAAGATGAGAGCAGCATGAAACTGAGACGCACGCACAACCAGAGAATTATCAATAAGAAAATATCCGCGTACGATATCATAATATAGAAGCATATGTACAAACGCCTTAGTTAGAATAACGCAATACAATGTAGAAGATACATATATACTGAATTAGGCTATAGCTATATTAAGGGATAAATTAAGATAGCAACAAAATGTATCAAACGTGCACGAACAAACGTTAGAAAAGATTGTAATTGTAATAGGCGTAAGCCTCGATACAGTAAACTCCTCAATACATGAGAGAACGAGAGAGAGAGAGAGAGAGAGAGAGAGAGAGAGAGAGAAGGAAGAAACCAACATGAAAATGCATTTTCTATTTTGCATAATGTATACATGCCTTGCATATTCATGTTTAAGAACATCCGCACAAGCATATTACGCATATGTGATGTAGAAATATATACTTATGTGGCATATTCATCTCACCAAATTGATTCAGTTCGTGATAACTAGATTACGGATATTTATGCATTCGTGTGAAGTTTAAGGATACAAAAGAAAATTGAAAAGAACGCAAATAATGCGGAAAAATATGAAAAATATCTAACTTTGATCCGACCTTTTGCCATTTCGAATTTATTATATTTTCTTGTATGAATCGATCGTGCTAAGCTACGAACAACGACAGATCAAATATGAAGGTGATATGTCAATTTTGTAGAATTGGAATATACGTAGGTATGTAGTAGTAGTAGTAGTAGTAGTAGTAGTAGTAGTAGTAGTAGTAGTAGTAGTAGTAGTAGTAGTAGTAGTAGTAGTATGTAGTAGCACGTTTTCTAAATGAGACATAATATATATCCCGGAAAAGTTAAATAGATCATTGAGGAATAGAAACGAGAACTAAAACACTGCTTGTCGGGCAATAACGTAACTCGATCCCTAGATGTCAGTGCGACACAGTTTGAAAATTTATCTAGTACGCGTGTATCTTCAAATGTATGTTCAAACATGTACGAATTTTGTATTGGATTGTACACGATAATTAATCGGACGCTCTGTATACCTAATAGAATGCAGTCAATATTTTGAACGGCACAACAATCTAAATCTTTCTTTTTAATATAAGTATTAGGTATCTATGTTTAGCATCTTGAATATATAGAAAATAGGGAAAATCGAATTTTCATTCTTCATTTTATAAGTAATCGCGAATAAGTTATTTTTCGTTTTCCTCTCATCCTTCGAATGATTTTTGTACAAAGTTCTTGACTTGATAAATGTTTGTTTCAAGAAAAGGCTTTCCTCCCCCTATAAAAAACAATTGGAGTTTCTATGAGTCTTTATGAAACAGATAACATATAATTAGATGAAATTGTGGAATTAGATGAAAACCGGATGTTTTGTTATAAATGAACACGGTTTTCCCAAACGAAGGTCTAGAATCAATGCGTAGTCTGACGTTAATGTGACTGCAGCAGATATTGAAACTTCCGAGCAGAAGTACTGATCACCTTTGACGTCCGAAATACATTTAGAATGCTTTAAGATGAAATGAGATACTCTCTGAGTCGGAAAGGTGTAATTTCTCTCCATATTTAATTGGAATTTTAAATGAGTACTTAAGGGGATATGCAATCATGTTGGCTTCAACAAAATGGTAAATGGAAATTTTTCGAATTATTTCGAGCTCGATGTGCGTAGAACAACGTAGTTAGAGAATATTTTGTAATTCTAAGAAATATCGAAGTTATAACACCCGATCTTTTATCCTCGAGAATGATTAACTTAAGGCTTTTAACGTGTTCTTCTCGAAACTATGTTTTTCGACTTTGCACCCGGTAGATCAGCGAAACTCTCTTCATGCGATCAACTTGAACTATTTACACATTATTCTGCGTAATATTATCTACAAAATATAATCTTGAATATAGATAGGAGACCGAATTTCACCAATCCTATAGGGAATCTTTTGAAATACAACATGATTCATTTTTTAATACATCCATCAGATAACGAGTTATTTCATTGAGTTGGCAACTAAGTGATTGCGGATTTTGTCATTAAGTGGTATTGACAAACTCCGCGATCACTTAGTTGCCAACCGAATAGTTAATAGTTCTTATTGACTCGGCCTGTACACTTACGAGCGATATTTACAGTTATTTACAGTTATTTGTAGTTGATATATTATTTTAGTTGTCTTAGCGCATATTTATAATAATTTTAATATGAAGTATTTCCAAACGTTTTAATTTTGGAAACTCAGATTTTGTCCGATGAATTTTGGAGATTTTGGCGGCTTTAAAACTTTAAACCAATAGCGTACAACGAAGTATGTAATTGCGATTATAAGTTGCGGGAACGTCGCGTCGTCTTGCTGACACGCTGGAGAGGTGTGACAGGGTGGCTGGCAAAAGAAAAGGAAAGTCATCGTCAACTACTTACCGGGCAATATTTTTTACAAAGAATACAAATCTTTCTGCAATCCGAAATATACCGACGATCTACATACGTTAACCGTATCGCTATATCTTAGATAAGACATACACATATGTACTTTATGTATTATGCAATATCCGATATTGGATAAACGATAGTTAGGTATGCGGAATTCAGTGTTGAAACGATCGCCACTAGGAAAGCATTCGTCGCCTGGCTGTGCCGTCGCATCGGTGTCCTCTCATAACTTTGCTGTTTAATCCATGTATGTACATTCTAAATTTCCGTATTTTCGCTAATTGATTTTTCACTCTCTCCGATCTTCCACTACCTACTAAGAGACAATACTCGCACGTACGTTACAAGTTTACTGATATCCCGTGGTCTTACCATCCATTTGTGAGCGTGTCACTCTACTATTCCAAAAAACTTTTTATCCTACCATCATAGGTTGTATAAACAAAAGAAGGTAATTATTCGGATAAGCGGTTATTAATCTACCCCAAGTTACAACCCACTCGTTCCTCTTTTCTATTTGTTCGATATTAAAACTGCTTCTCTCTTTCGTCATTGAGCTTCAAGTATAGGTTAGGCCATATAAACGACATGTGGCCACCTATTCCAGGATACTCATAACCGAAATTTGAATTAAACTATTTTACGAATATCTCGGAAACTATGACTGGCTGACCGTCAGTGACATGTACCAGAAGAAATTGTTCAAAACGTTTGTTGGCTTTGACATGTTTCGAGATTATCGAAATCGTTGAGGTGTACCACTTTCTGAGTAATTACCAAAAAAATATTTATTGCGCTACTGCTTGTCAAAGAAAAGTAGATTTAACCTCTTGGATACGATACGCCACTATAGTGGCTTTCGTGGATGTTATATTATATTACGACGTGCCACTATAGTGGAACACTCTACTGACTCATTCGTTCACCGTTCGAACTAAATCATCTTTTTCATTTGTCTTGCTTCACGCTTCTTTTGCCCTCACAACGTTTTATAACAGTGTTAACAATATATAGACAGAATATATAGTCTTTGTTTTTGATACGCCAGTGTCAGATATCAATTGTTACTTTTCGTTAAAATAAAAAGCCCCTAGGCGTCCGAAAGGACAAATAGGATGTCGATAAATAAATAAAATAAATAGAATAAATAAATAATTTAAAAGATATGTCCTTCGAGATAAATTGGCGTGAAAAGAAGTAATACGATCGATGGAAGATTTAATTATTATTATGTTCAAGAATAGCGAATGCTTAAACAGTTGAATGCAGATGTTTATGAATTATGCAGACGATATTCAATTGTTCGTTATGACGCAAGACTTTATTCAAGTGAGGGAATTACGTTTCCTTCTAGAACCATTGTGAGCAGAAATTACATTAGTTCTACATTTTAAACAAACATAGGTGGATGATACTTTTGTCAAGTACAGATTTAAAGGAGAAATAATTTCGGAGAAGAAATATGCTAAATACAACTGTGAAAATATATGCGTGAAAATCGTCAAGGAGGTGTAGATTGATTTTCTTAGAATTTCTGTAAAATTTGTAGGATACGTTATCTAGAGTACATTATTCGTATA
The DNA here is from genome assembly GCF_014825855.1 of Bombus pyrosoma. Taxonomy (NCBI): domain Eukaryota; kingdom Metazoa; phylum Arthropoda; class Insecta; order Hymenoptera; family Apidae; genus Bombus; species Bombus pyrosoma. The sequence goes on along the minus strand of NC_057782.1, from coordinate 11,310,608 downwards.
TGATTCGATTTTTAAAAAGTCTCAACTTTGTCGAAATGGAGGTATTTACCTTCAAAGTTGGAAATTTTAACATCACGCAATCCCCGTATCAAACCGCTGCATAGGCGATTTTTCGATTAACTGCAGGAGAACGATTCTTACGAAATTTAATATTACAGATTGATAAAGGAAATTGGAGATGTATAAAATGGATGTCAGACATATTATTTTCGGAGGGATGAAATCAGAACCGATCGCGTCGGTGTTGTCAATGTTCTTAAGCATATTGCTGTATATCATGTATTCGATTGCTCCTTACTCTACGACGAATATTCCTACCAAATCGTTAATGCCGTCTTACGATTTCATAGTCGTGGGCGGTGGTTCTGCAGGTATGTTATTTCGTGATATCGATACAAAGTTCCGTCATAAATCTGATAAAAATGTGTCAAAGACAAGCGTGTGTTTGCGTGCGCGGAATAGCGAGTTGTTGCTCATACGATAAACTGACACAAAAATCAAACATATCGCGCACCTCGATCTTTTACCAATGCAGATTACGTTTAACGACTCCATCCGTGTTAATGTTATATTAAAGTTATACGTTGTTGTATGACATTAACGACGAAATTTTAACTTATTTCCTTCGCATGGTCGGAAACTACGGAAAAGCTATCTACTCCCCGATTTCGATGGGTTTTGGATATATTGTAAAATTCGCCATTTCGAACAACTTTTTGGGAGGGCAAGTAGCTTTTCTGCAGTTTCCTATTTCATGCATATTCGATGTTTATTTTGTAAACATTTTTTTAAGTTTTAATCGCGTTAATTCCGTTTCGCAATTTCGACAAATTTTCTCTCTTTTTCGATGCTTCAAAGTTGAACTGTAAATTTTTGATTTAAAAGACATTTGCAACGTTCAGTTTATGTTTAAGGATATTAAGTCTTCTTACGTACGTTCTATAGTGTCATATCAATTTACGTGATTACAGGAGCCGTGGTCGCGAGTCGCTTATCCGAGGTAGAAGATTGGAACGTACTCCTCCTGGAAGCAGGTGGCGATGGAAATGCTCTATATGATGTTCCTATTCTTGCCGCCAATCTGCAGCTCGCCGAAATCGATTGGAAATACAAAGTGGAGACCAATGAAAATTTCTGTCGAGGTAAATAATATCTAATACGCAATACCTCGTTACGATAATGACAAGTATTTAATTAGAAAAACAATGCTGCATCCCCATCCATAATCATCCATATCTAACGCTCTATTTTTTACGTTGGGAAAAGTAAATTAAAGGTGGAGGAGATACAGGACATACATTTGTCACGCTTGCAAAGGATCATAAAATGCAATCTATGGCAACGCGAATAAATAAAGTAAGTAAATAAGTGGAAATTTCTAGAACATTGGCACATCATCGCCTTTCAAACCTAACGAATATTAACACTGGGACTAACAAACGCGTCAAGATAACGGATCCGAGTTTTTCTTTTTCACAATTACTAAAAGTATGCAGGTATTTTTGACAAAATTAATACTGGTTTTTATCGAAATAGATAGACATATGAATGTATGGATCTATTTATCTTCATTGATTGAATCGTTCGAATTATATCGATTTACGAGTATATACGCGTATAGAACGTTTAGGTACAATTAAGTAGGTCTAATGGTTGATCGAATGGTCAAAGTCGGGATGAATGAATGAGTCAATGAAGTCGGACCCAGAATAATATAAACACGAGTCAATAATCAACCAACGTCAGTATTGAGTTACGAATACTTCGTTTCACTTTACCGTGCCTTAAATTATGCCCACAGCGATGAAGGAGGGTCGTTGCTACTGGCCACGTGGCAAAGTGATCGGAGGCAGCAGCGCGATAAACTACATGCTCTACGTCCGTGGTAATAGAAAAGATTACGACATTTGGGAACAATTGGGCAATCAGGGATGGTCCTACGAGAATGTCCTCGGTTATTTCAAGAAATCGGAAGACAATCAAAATCACTTCTACACTGAGACACCGTATCATTCGACTGGCGGTTATCTAACTGTCCAAGAATCACCATGGCACACTCCCCTGGCCGATGCGTTCGTTCGAGCTGGCCAAGAAATGGGTTATGAGAATAGAGACATTAACGGTGAACGACACACTGGCTTTATGATTCCTCAGGGGACCATTAAACATGGAAGCCGGTGCTCCACAGCGAAGGCCTTCCTGCGGCCGGCAAGGAATCGCAAGAATTTACACGTCGCTATGGAAGCGCATGTTACCAAAATTTTAATAGAACCGTCATCGAAGAGGGTTTACGGCGTAGAGTTTGTTAGAGACGGGGAAACGTTACGGGTTCGTGCCGACAAGGAAGTGATCGTTTCCGGAGGAGCTATCAATAGCCCTCAGTTGCTGATGTTGTCGGGAATAGGACCTAAAGAACACCTATCGGAACACGGCATACCAGCGATTCAGGATTTAAAAGTGGGTCATAATCTTCAAGATCATATAGTTGCGGGGGGCATTACGTTCTTGGTGAATGAAGAAATTTCACTGATAGAGAGCAGGATGTATAATATTCGCAATGCCCTAGAATACGTATTATTCGGAGACGGTCCCTTGACCGGTTTAGGGGGTATCGAAGGACTAGCTTTCATTAATACCAAATATGCGAATACTTCCGACGATTTTCCAGACATACAACTGCATTTTTCGGCAGGGGGGACCAACTCCGACAACGGTAGGCATATTAGAAAGGTTCATGGGCTGACCAAAGAATTCTATGACGCCGTATACGGGGAGCTTAACGATAAAGACGTGTGGGGCGTCCTTCCTACGCTTTTAAGACCGAAAAGCAAAGGAGTTATCAAACTTCGGAGCAACGATCCTTTCGATCATCCGTTGATTTATGCGAATCATTTTGATGAGCCGGAAGATATGGCGACACTGATCGAAGGAGTTAAGTTTGTGTTCGAGATGAGTAAGACCGCTTCGTTTAGACGTTACGGGAGCGAAACGAATCCAAAACCATTTCCTGGTTGCAAGCATATTCCGATGTATAGCGATCCATACTGGGAGTGCATGATCAGATACTATTCCATGACTCTATATCATCCCGTGGGTACTTGCAAGATGGGGCCTAGTTCGGATCCAGAAGCTGTGGTAGATCCTCGGCTTCGAGTTTACGGAGTTATTGGACTTCGAGTCATAGACGGCTCAATTATGCCAAATATAGTTAGCGGTAATACCAATGCGCCGATTATCATGATCGCAGAGAAGGGTTCCGATATGGTGAAAGCGGAATGGTTGAGGGAACGGACGTCAAAATGAATGGCTGTTCTTGTCAATTAATTCAAAGCGAATGCTAGTACTATATTAAATTATATATTCAAACTCAAATAATTTCAAACTCAAAATAAATTTTCATTATGTTTTACGTACAGTGGAGTACGGGTCAGAATATGTAGTCATGTTTCGTTAAATGAACATCAAGTAATGTAAATGTTAACAGCTAGTTTACAAGACGCAGTTTTTCGACCGATTCGGTATTGCGACCTCCAGCAAGAGGAGACATAGGATCGTAATGTAACTATTGTCTTAAGGCTTAGCACTGTACGCACGGCTTTTACAAATAAAATCAATCAGGATAATGCACGTGACGTAACACATAGAACAGAGATACGATGAACAGGAAAGATTGAACAAAATGGTTTCGATTTACTCTTTCGCGACTTCTCTCGGCGCTCTTTGAACTGGAATTGATCAACTGGAATAGAGTCGAGCCGTAACGGCAAGAGACGCACAGATAAACGCGGATATTCTAACAAATAAAGACATATAGGAATTTCACCTAACAGATATGTGTAGGAATCAATATTTTGAACAACATTTTCCTATACACGTAACGGTCGGTCGTCCATAGTTTCCGAGATATCTGCAAAACGTTATCGATACCACAACAGTGAATTCTGCCCATAATTGTGCGTCCGCAACAGCGTACGCGTTAATATTGGTTACCGGCTGCCTTACAGCGGACAGATATAATGACAATGATCCAACCGAAACCTAGTTCTTATCTTTCGTTTATATAGCATGTATAAACGAGAACTCACGGTGCTTGGGCAAAGATTCGTGCACAACTGCATATGCGAAGCTGTAAGAAATATCTATCTATTCTATCGCGATTAAAAATGAATATCATCAATGTATTGGGTTTGGTTTCGAGTTAACGTTATCAATCCGCTTGCGTGAAGCAGTAACGGTTCTTCTATATCGTCGAATAACATCGATTATTCTTCTGTCTATTATTTGTATAATTAATTTGTTCTTATGTTACGCAAGCGTTGCCAGCCGCTTTGCGGTGGCGGGGTTGAGAAAGCTAACCCAAGGGCCAAACGCAATATTTTCTTACAGCTTCGCATATGCAGTTGTATACGGAGCATTTAAGCTCGCCCGACTCTCGTTTATGCGTAATACAAACAGAAGGTAAGAGATAGATTTGAGTTGGTTTTGAACGATCAATACTGACCCATAGGCTGTCACCCATAGGCAAAGTGTATTTGTAATTTTCGAAGAATAAAGGCAACTTCTTGCATTAAATACATATTCAGAAACCTATCTAAATAATAATAATTATCTAATTATTTAAGAAGCTTAAATTTTCGTGAGTAAAAAGAGAAGGAAATGTAAGAAAATGTAAAGTTCGAAACGCCTGGAACATCTCTGTCTCTTGGGCTTCTTCAGCCTCGACTGTGGGAAGGAAAGAGAAAGCGTAAACGCTTGACGGCTGCCATAAATTAGGTCCCTGCGTTTTGCGACTGCGTTGCCTAGTATATTCGAGTATACTTTGCACAATCATCGATGACGTGGGTGAATGTCGAAACGAAACTACTGCTGTAAACGTGACTAATATTTTTACTCGCTTGTAATATTTTTTTTATAGAAACGTTTATTTATCGAATAATTTTGGATACCGCAAAGATTTATCTGCTACTGTGCGTACACAGTTTCGTTTACGATTATACGATATTCTCTTTTATACTCTATTTGTAATTTTATGTTACTATTTAGTTTCAATTCCGGTCATTATAAACGGTGTAATCTTATTCCATGCTTTACCAATCGGTAACGCTGAGAGTAATACAAAGGTACATCGTTAGATGTCATTAAGAAAACTTCCAGCATTCTCACGTGTTGACATAAAATTGTAAAATATAACCTATATGTATAATAGTTGATAGATTTTCATGAAATGTATCGCTTTTTTGTTCTATGAGTTGTTTTATTATTTATTTTATCATATTATTGGGGCAATGAATAACATTCAAACAAACTAATCTAGATGTCAAATTATTAACGTGCCAGAATAACCTATAAATAAATGCCTTGAATGACTCGATTTCTGTAAAAAAAAATGCTAGCTCCGTGTCAAGATATCATTGAAGATATAGAAGATTTAATATCATCGCAAGATATTACACCAAAGGAACGATATAGTGCAAGGAAAAATGTTACTGTTCGTTCTAAACGTAAACAAGTAACTGAAGATGTACCAGAACCTCCTATTTTCGATAGTATTGTGCCAGGGACACAGACAATTTATACAAAGACATGGGGTTGTACTCATAATAATTCTGACAGTGAATATATGGCAGGTCAACTTGCTGCTTATGGTTACAAATTAACAGAGAATAAATATGAAGCAGATCTGTGGCTCTTAAACTCTTGTACAGTAAAAAGTCCAGCAGAGGATCATTTCAGGAATGAAATCGAAGCTGGAAGAAAGATGGGAAAACATGTTGTAGTTGCCGGGTATGGAAGCTTCTTTGTACCTAATGAACGTAATTCTTTTTACCATATTGCAAAATTTATTTATTTTCACTACTTATTACAAAGGTAATTATCAGTAGGTGAATGGAGAAGAATTACAGTTATAATGAAATATAGCGAGAACAAAGTAGTTAACAAAGACTTTTGCGTAGATTATAATTTTCTGTATTACTTTTCATTTGTGAAAAGTAATACTTTGATATTGAACATGTGTATATATACGAATATTGAGTCTCTTGTAATTGTGCGATAATTCTGTAGTTGAGCAAATGTACATTTGAAAAAGGAAAAAGGATTTTCTCTTTGTCCAAGTATTTATTTCCTTTCAAGTTAGTTCACCTCATTATATGCCCAGATCCACTAAATTTCTAATTCAACGATTCAGCGCTGCTACACATTTTATTGAACAGAATTCTCTTCAAGCAAAAATTATATTCAAACATCTAATAAAATTCTACTATTAGTATCTCATTTCTATAGCGGTAAATAATAATTCTTAATCAATAAGTAACATGAATACATATAATGTAATATAAAATATGATTACACTGATTTGAAACAGACAATTGAAATGTAATATATTTCATAAAATAAATTACATTTCATGTAAATATATATTTACATATATAAGGGCAAATTCGAGGATTTATATTATTCTGCCAGATTAGTTTGTTAGTTTCTTTCTTATCCATTTCTCAAATTGCGCTCTTAAAGCTAAATTTGAAATATGTTACTTATACTTAATACCGCTTAATCTACTTTTATGAACTTTTGCAAATCGCTATGAAAATATAAAAAACAAAGATTATTTTATATCAGTATCGGTAAAATTAAAAATATTTTATCCGCAGTTCCCTTTCACATGCAAGAAACTTAAAAGAGTTTAACAACTTCTTTACTTGTATACATGTAATATTTTTCAATTGTTTGAAATATGTTAAAATTAATGTAACATTTGGAAGTAAATCTATATAGCTTAGGTAATAAAATTTCAGGCAAATTAAGGGGATCATCAGCTTGTTCTTCTCTTCAAATTCACTGTCCTCTGTAATCAAAAATACAAGAAATTCATATAGTATTTCATACGCCAAATCTAACAATTCAATTATTGCCTAGCTCCATATTCGTTGATTATTTACAATTAATTAAGATTAATATTTTAATTTTGTATGATTTATTTTCACATATGTATATAAGATTATATTTTACGTTAATAAAAACTAATAAAATATGACATATGTTTTAACGAGATAACATAAGAGCTGGGCAAGTATAAAACTTTAAAGATTTATAACTTCAGTTAATCTAGGTTAAAATTTATTTTGACTACAAAATTTACAGGACAAAAAGCGAAAATCAATTTTCGTATTATACTTTGTTTCGTTCAAATATACAGAGAAACTAAGCAGAAGGTAGTATACGATCTCAAATGAAATAATCAAAAACAATCCTAATAAAACTTTATTCGCTATTGATTTTTTCAGAATATGTTATTAATTAATAATTAAATGAATATAAATTAAAAATATATGTATATTTTTTATTTACGTATTGTTCTTCGGGACGTTTGTTTAGAGACTAAATTTATATTCAGTTTAAAGGCTCAAAAGAGCAAATAATAAGAAAAGATTGGTTTCAGATGCGTACCACAAGGTGCACCAAAGTCATCTTTCTTACAAGGATTAAGCATGATCGGCGTGCAACAAATCGATCGTGTGGTAGAAGTAGTCGAAGAAACTCTGAAAGGTAATACCGTTCGGTTCCTGCAACAGAAAAAGGAAGCTGGTAAAAAGATCGGCGGCGCCTCTTTAAGATTGCCTAAGATTCGCAGGAATCCACTGATCGAAATCATAGCTATAAATACTGGGTGTTTGAATCAATGCACTTACTGCAAGACAAAACATGCGAGAGGTGAACTGGGAAGTTATCCTCCCGATGAAATTGTTGAGCGTGCGATACAGGCGTTCGACGAAGGCGTCTGCGAGTTATGGTTAACCTCTGAAGACACAGGAACTTATGGTAGAGATATTGGCACGAGTTTGCCCGAATTACTGTGGACACTGGTGAAAGTGGTGCCCGATGGATGTAGGGTTCGCGTTGGAATGACTAACCCACCATATATCCTGGAGCATCTGGAGGAGATGAGCAAAATTCTGAGCCATCCAAAAGTTTACAGTTTTCTTCACATTCCGGTGCAATCTGGAAGCGATCAGGTGTTAGCCGATATGAAGCGAGAGTATACCCGTGCCGATTTCGAGCGAGTTGTCAACTATCTACGAGAACGTGTTCCTGAGTTAACTATAGCGACGGATATCATTTGCGGTTTCCCAACAGAAACAGAACAGGATTTTGAAGAGACGATGAAACTTTGCGAAAAGTATAAGTTCCCGAGTTTGTTTGTCAATCAGTTTTTTCCCAGGCCGGGAACGCCAGCTGCTCGAATGACGAAAATACCTACGCAAATTGTGAAGAACAGAACCAAAAGGTTATCAGAATTTTTTCAATCCTATTCTCCGTATTTTGACAGAATAGGACTCGTCCAAGATGTGCTAGTGACAGAAATATCCCATGATAGAAAGCACTACGTCGGACATAATAAATCTTATGAACAGGTTCTCCTACCGTTAAAGGAAGAATATTTAGGAAAAATAGTTACGGTAAAGATCATAGAAACGACAAAATATTCTATGAAGGGGGAACCAATAATAGAAGGTACGTCCCCGGCGTTAAAACCATGTTTACCAAAAGGAGCTATATCAGGAATACCAATGGAAATGAAATCATCGAAATATAGAATAGGAGTTGCCCTGGCAATTCTCCTAGCAATCATTCTCAGGCTATTATGGAAGTTTTTTATGATTTAGCAAGTCTCTTGTTCTTAAATTCTTTAATCCGGAATCTATAAGAAAGATCTATAAGAAAGATGTTACTATCGATTCAGGCGTTAATGCCAGGAACGGACTGGAACTTGAATTTCTACCTGACTGACTGACTGACTGACTGACTGGCTCTCCATTTTTAGTTCATTAGTTAAATTCTACGTAGGGCTGCGTCAAATCCCACAAATCCCTACCGATTCACCGGTAATTTTTCCGAATCTACGCGATGCGACGTGGATCAGTCCGCATCTAAAATTGATAGTTGTATCGACAAATCTGTTTAAGTTTTAGAAAATGCACTAACAAATCTTTACATTAACAAACTTTTTAAAATCAACAATTAAAATTTGTAATCTGTTGACACCATAAGAAGCTAATGCATAAATACTGTTTCTAGTCATTAGTTTCCCATTAATTTGCACGGTATAGTAACATTCATATATTACTACGTTACTATTTACAAATTGATCAAGAGCTGTCCGATGCGCCGTACATTTTATTGTAGATTTTCTACATTTTCCTATGTACATCATGATTCAACACAGTTGGAATCCAATAAATCAAGGTAACGAAGCCCCGAGTCATTTTTTAACCTTCCCGTGAATACGTACATATGTATGTCCGGCATCCCCAAAATAATGCATCGATTCAAAGGGTAGAGATATCTTCAACAACAATTTATCTACGCAAGGTATGTACCTTATAAGTACATCTTATCTACATAAAGTACATATGCATATATGCATGTATATTTTCGTAATTTATTCATTTTATTAGTTCATAAAATTCATATATAAGATTCATATATATTTGCAATTTACAATATAAAAATATATTCATTATAGATGAATGTACATATTTTTGTCACGAATAATACAAGCATCTCATACAAGCATCTTATCTCATACGATCACTGATAAAATAAATAAATAATATTATTAAATGATGAATTAATAACAGTATAATGATGATGATGATGATGATGATGATAATAATGTGAATAAAAATAAAGGAATAGGAATATCGTAATATTATCAAATACAATGTTAATTTTGATCCTTGCAGCAAAATATAATTATACTATTACCATTTTAGACAATCTGTGTATATTTAATAAATTGATTTTTGTCAATAAACTATCAGTTATCGATTCTTATTTTCGCAGTAAAATAGATTTACGTTATAAAGTTCGATTAGAAGAATTTATTTTTCGTATAGCGATATTTTATATAATTACTGGCTGCGCTTAATTAAATTTATTTTGTATAAATTTTACAATAAAATATTTCTAACTTTCATCTTTGCATTGTCAAATAGCAACCGAAATTCAATTGCATCGTAGCGAAAGGGTTAAATTCTCGCTCGACAGGTAACGTGTATTTATCAAGAAATCGTGTTTACGATCACTTGCGATAATTCGAGTCGATGTTATATTTGAGATAGAAACAGTCCAATTTCCAACGAATTAAGAATGGCTTATGCTGTTGAATTCTACTTTGTAAAGGGTGTGTTGGAGAAAAATAAAGAGAAAGGAGTGGAACTGTAGTATTTCAAGCGTTTCCTGAAATAAAATGCTTAACAATTAAAAAAGTAAGAACTCTGGTTTATAATTAATTGACTATATTTGAATTGACAAAATACAGGAACCGGCCCTGAGTGGGCTTACAAAATATTATTAGGACAACCCGAGTATACAAATTAATCTTCTAGTCGAACAACGATATCGAATATAATTTAACTTATTCTCAATGAATGCATTCAGAACTATAATAGTAGAAAAGGAAAGAAGAAGAAGGTATTGAGCGTCCCCGAGTTAATTTATCCTCGAGAAATTATGAGTATAGAGAAGAAGAAGAGCATACATTATACTTAGTAAAACAGTATGTTCGCCAAGGAAACATAAACCTCTTAATTGATTGCATTAACAATGCTCTTTTATTTGGTACCGTCCCTCCCGATGCTAACATTTCTCTTTTTAAAGTACTATATTATTATTACTCGAAAAGTATTAACTTATTGTTACTAAACGTAAGTTTAAGCTTAATCTAAAACGAGTTATTATCAAGGTATTTCCTGAGTATTAAAATTCACAGGCAAAACTGTGTAATCCGCTAGAAACGATAAAAGAGATATTTGTAAAAATCCTGTTTGTTAAATTCAAAATTGGCATTTTCCAAACAGCAATACAACAATCAGATTACTCTCGTCTTTTGCATAGGATATGAATTTCCGCTGCTTTATGTACAGTTTTATGTACAGCGACAGACTAAATTTTTAAAAACAAGGCTTTTATGACGTATTCCTATTGAAATCTCTAAGAGCATAATAATAATTTTACTGCTCCTGCGTATCAATATCATATTAACGTTTTGTAACATTTTAATATATTATCATATACATAAATGTGAACAAAAAGAACGTTAGCATAACTCTTTTAAGAAATAAAATTTATTGTTGCACTTTCAAGCCTATTTCATTAGATTATTCTCTTTAAATTGGCATATTAATGAAATATTATGAAAAATAATCTCTTTTATCTTTCGTACTATGTATATGTAAAATGTAACGAACGATTTTTTAACATTTAAAAGCTGGCACTTGAAATATTTTGGATCCTGGTAACGTCTAAACATACAACAGGACTGACCCAAAGACATACTCCCGTTTACAAACGAAATATTTCATCAAATATTTGCGTGCGTATACAGTAACGAAAATTGGTAAATAAGAGAGCAGACGTTTGACCTTTTGAAGGATGATTAAATCGAAAATCTTTTCTTGTTTTTTTTTTTTTTTTTTTTTTTTTTTTTTTTTTTTTTTTTTTTTATCAGTTTCGTATTTGCATGTGAGAATCATTTCGATTAACAGTAACTCATTTATCGATATTTCCTATAAAATCGAGTTTCGAGGATTTTAATGTACTTGGCACATTTTTATTTCATTCAACACGAGATTTCGCATACCTTTTTTATTCACATCAATCCTCCAAAAAGTAATATGTATAGCGTAGTATGAATTAAATTAAGATTAACGACTGTGTGATCTGAACATTGTTTATCACTGATACGAAATGTAAAATACGAATAATGTAAAATTTATATACTATTTCTTTCTTTATTCGCAATATAAATTGGATAAATCGCTTAATCGCTAATCTTAGTTTAATTATACGCACCCACCCATACACCCACCCACACAAACACGCGTGCGCGCGCACACGCACACACACACGATATGACATGATATGATATGATGATGATGATGATGATGATGATGATGATGATGTGTGTGTGTGTGTGTGCGTGCGCGCGTGTGTATATATATATCACCTTCGAGGCACTATTTGCACAATACTAACAATAAGTAAGAATATACTACCACTTCAGAAGGCCACATTTTATACATACATCGCACAACGACCGCTTTTCTCTGAGCTCTTATCGAACATGTAACTTTAAATTTACATATGCTACAAATATTAGATATTTCTCTGGTATCTATACGTAAAATAGTAATCCTGCAGCCTCGTTCGCGAAAATTTTGGCATCCTTCTAGCTCGACCTCAAAACACGCTGAACTTTACATCTTGTATCTTTTACCAATCGATTTCTACGGCTTTCGAGGCGACAGTACGCAAAATATTATTATTGTAAATAATTATAAAATAGCATTTCCATTGCTCGACCTAGAACGCTACTAACAATATGTACAATACATTCGAGCTTTTGATTAAGTCTTTGAGCGTATTAATGATCATCTAAAGATTAAAGATACTATGTACACTGGAATGGTATTGTCCTATATCACAGAAATGCCGTGCGTGCTCGCTGTACCCACGCTGTTTTAAAATGATCCGTCGCGTTATCTTTATTTAAGCTTTTATGCAAAGGAAATTACGATCAAGTAGTTGAAGAAATAGTTCAAGAGACGATACTTGTGCCGTAAATTATTGAACAAGTATTTAAAATATAACGGTGTTGTCTTCCCATTTTTCTCCTCCTTATTGCATTAACATATCATATACAGTGTAATGTACTAATGATCCATCTTATGTACTATATATATGTATGTATCTCATCATCATATATCAATCTCGTTGAAAATGCAGATATTCGTATTAGACGATACACGTGGTCTTTATATTCGATTATATTTTTTCCTTTTCGTATTTTAGAAATAGTGGTTTAAAGAATCAGAACCAGGTGATTAGGGGATCGAAAAATATCGGGAGGCATGTAGCGTATTGGAAAATCTCCAAATCATGGAGAAAACACGTTTATAGGAATCTATGTTTAGAAATGCTTCATTAGGTAATGATAAAAAACTGAAGGTTTGTCATACATTAAATAGGACCATCGAGTGTCTAATAATTTGTTTTGCAGACAATAAACAATTAATTTTTCATATTTCCTTAATAAAATGTTTGCTCCCTCCCTAGTATATTATGCTAATTCGGTCTGAATCTTGTCGAACATTTCAACATCCGTGAAACAACACTGTTTTACTGAATCGAGGAATTAGAACAGAAACGATACCTTATACTTTTCGCTGTTTACTCTTACATTCGGTAAAAACTTTTCATGATACAACATGAAATGAATTTAACACGGTAATACGACAAGCGACAATAAAATTTTTCGAAAATTGTCGATGAAATTAAAATTCCTTTGAAGAACATAACAAGTCGTCTGTATCATAATTAAACAAATATTTACCATGAAGAATAAAAATATTTCATTTCATTTGATTACCAATCGATGTTAATAAAATTTTTCATAAATTAGCTATACACGCTTTGCTAATTAAAATAAAATTTATGATATTTTGGCACGCCACTAATTTTCTAAATTCACGGCATAAGTAAGTTACTATATATATATATACACACATATTATTTGTTCTTGTAATAAATAGAGAACATTTACATAGACGACACGTACAAAACGATATGGAACTAAATGCATATATAAAAATAACGAAACACAGGATCATTTTACGACATTTCATAGAAATTATTTGGATTTTTTTACTTAAAGAGTCATACTATAATAAATCTTTCTTTTTCTGTTTACAAAGTAGAGATTTCGTGATCGATATCGCAATACTCGTTTTATTAGTAATAAACTTAATATACAATTTCATTTGGTCAACGTTAAGATCAATCGAAGATTTGACGACACGATATAACATATGGAATGCGATACGATTAAATGTGAAATCTTCGTATATATCGGTATCAATTTCGGTAAAATATTCTCTGTTCTTTATCCTTTTGACGGCCAATTGATCGTATAGAAAATAAATAAAATAGAGAAGATATCGTATTATAAATTATATACAAATACATATATGTCATGGGTTCACAGAGATATCGAATTAAAAGAAATGTTTCATTTCTTTTATCGGAAGAGAGCGATTAAAAACGAAATTTCTGTATCGATCACGAAATTCAACCGAATACGAATATATTACTATGCGCTGGTTATTTACATGCAGTCTTTCGCGATCCAGCATACACCGGTACAAAAATAACGTTCGAACGAACGAAGAGAAGGGAACAAATATTAAATAAAATAAACTGACGTTTGATTCGAACATTAAAACGGACGTACAAAGAATCGATATGGCATACTAGAACACTACGAACGATGTAAAAAATAAAGTATGGCTCCCAAGAAGGGCGAGAAAAACGTTAATAATAATTTAAAAAAGAAAAAAAAACATACGTTATGGCAATTCTTATGGCGTAAATTACATAATGGCACAAAAGTGTATCCTCGTTTTTTGTACCGGTTCGAATGTTGAAACCCTGAGCGCAATATTGACGAAAACTTCATTTAGAAGGAGATTGTACCCGCTGGGGAACCGGAGGAAATCAAACCTGAGATTCTAACAGTCGGAATCAATTCCGATCAGTATCAGACAATTTTGCGTCGCAAGAAGAATCATACATACCGCATATACATATACATATAGATTGCCGGTTTTATCGGTTGCAGCGGGAATCGATATTGTCATCGGTCTGTCTCATTCGCTCGATATTTAAATTGACTCTATTCGCAGTACAGAGAACAAAAAAAAAAAAGAAAAAAAAGAAGACGATTACTTGGTGATCATTTGTCTGCGTTATTCTACGCGAATTTACGTTAGTACGGATTGAAAGAGACCCGACACAGCGCGCCGTCCGACCGCCCGCGCTCAGACACGATTGAGTTAGTTTATAGTCAACTAGCAAATAAAGCTGAATTTACACTGTTTTACTGTGGATAATCGCTACAGACGAAACGAGGATAAAAGCGATGTTGCTCTTTTTTCTTTTTTCGTTTTCTTCTTCCCCCCCCCCCCTTGAAGAACCATCCGTTTTTCTCGAAGATCATGCACAATGAAACAGTGTAAATTCAACTTCACTTGCTAGTTGACCGCAAACCATATTCAATCCTGTCTGAACCAACCTTTAATTTTTGTTCAAAAAATTCCATGGATTGTAGACCAATACCATTAATATAAAAATAATACTTTCAATTACTTGGTTTAATGCCTAGCAGATTTTTGTCGCGCGATCGTTCATAGTGCTAAACGCTATTATCGAGATGTAAAAACGAGGATGTTTATACAGATATGGTAAAATTACAATCGATAAAGGATCAAAGGTAACACTCTCCATCATCGAGAAGGTTTCGTCATTACCGCTCCTCTATCCCCCGATACTTGACTCATACAACTTGTTATCTTACTATTCCTATAGCTACATACATACTTCAATAATACTTTTTGAGCGACCCTTTTTACGAGTCATGGCAATCCTTTTTTGACCTCGTATTTTATTAGACTAGCAGCAATACGTACACACGCGAGACAAAACATTTCCTTGTTCTCTTTGGAGAGAGAGTGTGAGAGAGAGAGAAAGAGAGAGAGAGAGAGAATCGCATCTTAGGAGGAGAGTAAGCGATAAGAGGGAAAGAACGTGCGCATCGAGGGATTACGATTCGCGACGAACAGTAAGGTAAGACGGGATTAAATTGCACAAGATAAATTTTTCCTAAAAATTAGTCAACAATTTCCGGCTGCTATATATCGCTTTGCAACTTAGCCAGGGATAAAGTTTAAAAAAACTAGAAACGCTCTTTTTCCTGCCTGACGAACCTGTTTAAGTGTTTTCAATTTATCTAATAACATTACTAAGATAAAAACATTGACAAACATCGAGAGACAAACAAATAATTTAATCAATTGAGATGCTTGCCGGGTCTTTTCGTGGACAACGCGTTGTACTCTCTTAACGGATTATTGTTCGCAATAAAAGCATAAAAACATAGATATATTTGGTCAAGGTAGTAAAATTAAAATAACCCCGCCGCCTTTCATCGAGTCGATAAATATTTAAAAACAAGACACGAACAAATTCGGTTTCATTTTGTCGCGCGTTAACATTCCGGCAACATTTAGCGGCAACGTTTCATTTTATTACAATTCAACGGTTGGCCACATCCTTCTTTCGGCGATCTACTTTAATTGGCGTTCTTACCTTGATTCGGTTATATTCTTTTTGTTAGCGATGCGTAACGAATGAAACTCTGCAGACTACGGCGACGGAGGCAGAGAAAACGCACAACCAGTTAATTAATAAGGCAAACGATTCGTGGAAAAGTCAAAAGCTGGTGTATATACGCGTTCTAGAGAAGACACGCTGCGCTACATGTCGACGGTTATCGTGTCACGAGAGAGCGTTCGCGTAATAGAAAAAATCAGTCGGGCGAAAAGAGTGCAACTTGGTTTCTAACCAACCGTCTTCCCTTTACTGGCTTCATTAAGTCGCGACACACGATGCCCTTAACCGAGTAAAAAGTGGTCGACGCGAAGCGTCGGCTCATGCCCTTAAAAGTTTTACGACCCGCTTCTTATATTCTTTCCTCGTATGTATTTTCTTTTTTCTCTCTTGCTGTATTTCTTATCCGTATTGTTAATCGGCGATCCACGGTCCCGTCTCTCTTCTCCGCCTCATCAAGCAAAACATCCAGGGATACGTCGAATCTCCTCTTCGACTCAATTATGTAATTTAAGAGCCACGTAAAAGTCGAGTTAATCGAGCAGCAGCTAAAACTCAATCACATCGCGAATTTATGATTCTTAAACAGGCGATATTCAATTTGCTGAATTTGAATTTAACAACTTTGTGAGACCGCGTTTTAATATTTCATAGACTTACCACTAACTCACCGCGGAATCAATAACGTTCCAAAAGACGTATCTTGTGTGGCTTTTACGTCGATGGACTGTTTAGTTACCGAGAGTTCGTTAGCTCTTGCTCTCTCCTCCATTTGCTTGCCTGATTAAACGAATATCGCAAGTGGTTCGAAAGCGAGAAAAGTTATAAAAGGCTAATGATTTGAATCGCCATCCCTCTGATTTGTAAAAATAAAGTGTAACGATTATTTGTGTGTGTGTGTGCGTGCGTGCGTGCGTGCGTGCGTGTGTGCGTGTGTGTGTGAATCCATAATATACTATCATTAATATCCCATCTTTTTTTACGATTCACAAATCACAAGTTTCAAGTCTTTTTAAAATTTCGTAAAATACGGATAAGTTTCACGCGTTTTAAACACACAGTTTAATCGATCTTTTCTTCCGGTTGCGAACCACTTAGATTTTTAAAATACTACGTGTCACAGCAGTTAAATAATCCCCAAGTATAATATTCCTCGCAATTCTTGACACGCGCGCGCTCGCACTGTGCAACAAGATTATAATTTCATTTTCGTCGAAAGATGCGTTATGATTTCTTTTTCTTTTTCTTTTCTTTTCTTTTTTTTTTTTTTTTTTTTTTTGGATGAAATTCATCTAATAAGACACTCCCGACGATCGACGACGTTTTCCAACGAAAGCGTTCATAATCTCCTGAGGTTTCGTTTACTCTGTCTCGAGCCAATGATCAGCCGCCGTTTATTCCTCTTGGTCGGTGTGGCTAATAGCGGTGTTTTACAAGGACCAGTGTGTGGCCTCGATGAACAGAAGGTGCAAAATTCCATGGAGCAACTTTGCCTCGAACATGTTCCCACGTTTTTCTCGCCGTCCACGTGACAGGGAAATGAACACCTCGGGCAAGGTAACAAATGTTCCCAGGGCGCGAGTGTACGACTAGCCTGTTAACAACGAAATAACAATAATAATTATTAAAATTATTCTTAATTTATAATCATATCATTATATTAATTTACATTTACAAATATAAATATCAGGTTTTTCTTATATGTACGTTTGCATATTCTTGTTCCATATGTAGGTATACTCGAGAATTCAATTCTTCCTAAGTATCTCTTTTCTTTCTAATTTATTTATTCTGGAAGTAACCGTAGAATTTTAAATAGTACGAAGTTATTTGTGATAATTCTGTATTCACTGATATCGATACGTTTAATAGCGTAGCAAATTTTTAACAATTCCTTCCAACGTATATATATATATATATATATATATATATATCTCGAGTATATATATATAGTATATAGAATAAACGCAGCATGCATCAAGTATGAAAAATCTTCTAGAGGCAATACATTACTATACTGGTGAATATAGAACAAATATGAAATATAATATGTAATATTAAGAAACGATACGCGTTATTCGGAAATTATAAAATAGAAAATGTGTCTACATACATACACACGCACATGTGCATGATACATATATGTATTTTCTGTAGGTAAGTTTCGTATTACAAACAACGATAAGATCACGGATGGTAACACACACACCGTCCAAAGAATTACCAAAGAACTATGAGAGTAGTAGATTCATACTTTATCGACAGTGGTCGGGTAGAATAATGATACGACGCTAAGGGTAAGTATTTTCAAATATGTATATACGTGTCGAAGGGTAATTTCAACTTATCAGATAACATTTAGAACAAAAAGTACGTTGTCGATACTAGGAATATCGTCAACGTTAAAATTCTTCTCATAAAATGCCGTTATATAAATATATTTATAGAAAACTGTATTAATGCGTTTAACGAACAAAATATGATGATATTAAAGAAACATTGAAGAAACACCTAGTTTTCGTTAATCAAAGAAACCTTGCTCAATTTCTTTAACGAAATATATCGAAAGAAGGTGGTAAACATTCGGTGTAGTGATAGCTACTTTCCTTCGTTTCAATATTCTAGTATTGCTTGACTTTAAGGGTTGTACAAGATTCTTAATTTTCGTTTGACACCAAAACATGTTAAATGAAATAATATAAATAATAAGAAAGAAAGTATGGTAATTTACCTAGCGTGATAGAAACAAATTTCATGCAATTTCAATAAAAATAGACTTGCACCATGGCGGATGAAAAATATATTTTCATCGTTACTTATTGTCGTTAAAACCAACGGATGTTACATTTCAGTAAAAAAAAAGAGAAAAGAAAAAAAAATAAAAGTGGTTAATGGTCCAAGTGTGAAAAAGATCCATTAGTCTCGTCCTATATGTATTATCTCAAATGTCTCTTATCTAGTTTTAGATAATGCAGTTGGTATTTCCTATTTACTTAATTGCCAAAAATGTAAAGTAATTAGAGGAAAAGACAATGTTGTGAGGTTCTAGATCCTTTCATCTGGAACACTAATTAATCGGTATAGTTACGTCAGGTTGCACCTGTTCGCGTCAGGATGACATATTGCAATAACGCAAAGTGAAAGGAGCGCTGAGCTGTATCCTAACACGAAGACTACAAGAAGATTCTTAGACTCTTCCACGTGTGCATCTTCACAAGCTGTCACAGCTCGAAGGAGAGCGACAACTTCTAAATTTCAACATGCAAAATAAATCGATGTAAGTACATCGACGACTGTACTTTTATGGGAAATTTCGATAAAGATTCTTAAACCGAATCATTTTTTCGCTCACTTACAACAGCCTTTTCCTTTAGATATTCCTTTATATACATATAGAAGTATAATAAAATTCCGAGTATTGTGTTTTATTGTATTGAGATATGAATTTTACGAGTATTTACTTGTTTCCTTGACAAAAGCTTCTGCTGTAATTCTTTAGTATAAATATAGAAATAATGAAATCAGGAGAATTGATATTTACGGAAGGAAGACGGAATACTTCAAATTATCCATTATAGTACGAAAATGGTTAAGATTACGAATAATCTGCTTCGATGTATCAAAGTTAATCGAAAAATTATAACGATCATAAAGCTTATGAACGATAAAAAGGAAGAAAAGTAGAAAATCAATGACATTTTTACGAGCAAGGAGCCATTCATGATAAAGGAGCGCATGGATTGCATGCGTTTACAATTCAGCATAGCGTCACGTCACGAACACAACAAACAGCGTTGTCAAAGCGAGCTACCGAGCATCTGTCGTGCATTGCTAATTAGCACGGCAGAAAATGCGTGAGAAAATTTAAGCAATCGAGTATGCGAGAACAAAATCGAATATTATTAAACGAACATCTTATGTTCCCTTCTCTTCGATGCAATGAACCATAAAACATCGCACGTTTACAACTAACAATAAATGTGAGCTATTCGAATGTCCCTGCCTAGCAACCGAGCGCGGATTCCGAGCAGTCTGGATGAATCCGAAACTACGTAACATCGAAACGGCGGCGGCGCTAGAATTTCTGGCGGGAAAGAAGTGGACCACGCAAGTTAGGACACAGATCACCATATGTAAGTATGCACGCGATGTTATCTCCTCCTTATTTCGTTACCAGACCAAAAGCTCCCATACACATGAATGAATTATATTCATATCACTGAATCGTTTACTTCCCTAACCGTATTTTATTTGTAACTTACACATATTAATTCGTACGATATCTTATTTATAGCTTACAAATTGAGAAATTTTCAAAAAACATCACTTTCAAAATTTTGTAACAATATTATATGAAAATGCCAATGATTAGATTCGTTGCTTCTAATTCAAATATCTATATGCAAAGTCTAATATATAATACTGAAAACTTACTATTATTTCATTTGATAGCGCTAACTAAATCATTGAAGGAATTATTAAAAAGTTATTAAGAAATGAAATTTACGATATCAAATTATTTTCGAAATGAGAATAATAAATTACGATTATATCATTTGATATATGCACGTTACTATACTAGTATCAGATCATTTTATTTATAATAATTATTACTCGTCAAAATTTTATTCAGATTAGAGAAAACGATTATTTAACTTTTTCTCTTTTCTCTAAGTAAAGGAAAACTTTAGATCCACGTGTGAAGTCGCACAAAAGTCTACAAAGTACGGGTCTTCTTTTTATCGAAAGTCTACATTTAACAAAAACGTTCGTTTTGAATGTGTATCGTGAAGAAACTGCTGAGAATCGACGACACCATTGTAAAATATGGGAGAAACTAATTGGAGGATACGGTTTCTACGGAAAGGATCGTACGAGTTAAAAATTTGAAAGCGTGGTAATATTTTCTCCCATCACAGGCGGGCGGTAGAAAGAAACGTCTACTGGCTGTGGCAGTTGGGTTCGAAATGTAGAAAACGACGGTAGGGTTTCTCTACGCTCTATACTCTACCACAAGCCCTTTCCTCATAATATAGCAGCCAGCTGGCGCAACAATGTGTAGTGTGTATCTACGAAAAGTGATGTCGTAACGCAACGGACCCTAAATATCCCCCTAGTGTAGACCGTACGCACTTCCTGCAACCCAAACGAAGTATACTTCTCCGAGAGCAGTAGCGTAGACTGTTGTAGAATGTAGAGAATGATTACAACGGAACTTTGTATACTTCATTACACAAAATTGAGCGTACTCTTACATATGTATGCAGAACGTGACAATTACCAGGAATATAGATGAAGATCACGCGAGACAAATAAGATCAGTCCACCTTTTTTTCATTGTCGAACTCTTGTGTCATTTTGTAATAAAAGTATTTTTATTATTATGAAACAGTGAAAGGAGGGAATAACCTCGTATAATAATACATTTGAATTTCTTTTTCTCCTTTTACAAAAATAGGCGATATATTTACAATGTGTTTTAATATTAATCTACGAATAACTAACATTAATATATATCTATAAATTGTAACTAATAACTGTATCGATATTCGTTAAGCGGATGTTGAGAGGATGGCAGAAACAGAAATATATATATATATTTAGTCGTACGGACAGATAGTTTTCAAGTTGCTCCTTTGTAAAGTGCGGAGAATCTGATATCATACATTTTCTTACTTGCGGGCTTCAACTATAAAAATATATATATCTGAGCAATGTATATATAGTGTGTGTAACATACAATACAGTGAGGGACAAAAATATTTATTCAAAGTTGAACTAAAAGGAGAAATATTTTCTATTACTATTAAATATAATATTAATATTCAAGTATATGCAACTGTATATTATACGCAAACATTTATAGTACTGAAAACGTACAGAAACAACAGTTAATCTGCGGGTGCAATGTAACGTCAAAAGAATGTGTTAAGGAAATTTCGAGAAATGATTGGGAATGTATAAAACCAAACTTTGTTGAAAACTTACTACTGTCCATGCCCAAATGATTGCAGGCAGTTATTCATCATAAAGGAAAGCCCATGAAATATTAACTGTAATACGAACGGTAATTAATTAATAGTACAGTATGAATATATACATACATATGTATTGCAATGAGCGATTAATAAAATAAATTGAAATAAAATACTCATTATTTCACTACCAGAAGATTAGTCGTACACATGTACGATATGTAGTAAACTCCGTTATAATGGAGAGATTCGACTATTTTTTTTTTTTGTTTTTTTTTCTTTTATATATATATATATATAAAAGAAGCAACATAAAATGGTGGCTGATTTTATATGTAAGAGTATGCACATATAATTATGCGCTTAATTCTGTGAATAACTGTACCTCGCAACACACCGTGCAAATTTGCAAAAAATTGTTCAAAAAACACAAAGTACTTTATAAAAATGAAGAATCTACAAAGCAATTAACATTCTGGATCACAATAATAAGATGGTTAACGTGAAGGTTGCCAGCAATGTAGCATGAAACTTTTCTAGTAGGAAACAACATTACAAGTTCAGATAAAGTGAATAAATGTACGTATGTAATTACCAAAGTTAGGGCGGTGAGGAATGTTCAACGTTTGAATCGCTATACATATATCATAAAATATTCGTATAAGATAAAATAATTTCACATGTTACACAGTGTGGTCAATAATGAGTTAGATATCAACGCGAAACTCGCTTTCCTATTTTTATGTATAGAATTATTTTATCGATATTGATTAATCTCTTCTATATCCATCTCTTAATCTAGTCTATATCCATTTTCATGACAATATCTCTTCACAAGTACCATAAATACAAAAAGGATGTTGGTGTTTTTCTAAAAAAAGTAATTTCCGATACAATTTTATGAACGCTGATATAACAAAGTAATAAAAAACAAGTTTTATTTTGACACACTTTCTTAAACTTTAGCCAACTCTTAGGATGTTAATCCTCGAATTTCTATGCTTCAGCCTTACTATTCCATTATTATTATTTAGCAAATAAAGAGGATTTGTAATGTTTTAAGAAGATGTTTAACATATTTTATCACATTTTGCCCAAAGGGGAGATATCTTTTAACGTTAGAAATATATAAATAATTGAGTCGAAAGTGGAAAAACGTGGCAGGCTTAACAACAGTCCCTACAGTCCTACTAATACATTCTGATACTTATCCGTTAGAATATTTGAAATATAACGTTGAAATGTTCTAATATATCGGTGTAAACTTCTCGAAGAGAGATAAATCTTGTCAGTGAGAACAGTTGTACATAACGACCGACCGAGCCGAAAAATCTTCGTTCTACCGCGTAGATAGCCATGGAAAAAAAGGGCATGTGGGAATAGACCCACACAATGTTACACAGTACCGCCTTGAAACTTCATGGAACGAAGATAAAAAATTCTTGACTACGCAGGCATCGCGCCGCACCGCGCCGCGCCAGCACAATGTTGAAACGAAGATCAACCATGTCATTGTATTCGATCACAACTGTTTGTGTTAGTTTTTCTTCGAAAATCATGATGTATCGAATATATTCTTGAGGTTAGTACTAGACTGCCCGTTCAACTTCCTAGCGATAAAGTAGCTAACACAGTACAGTAAGCTCGATAAGAGGTTTAATAGAATGTAGCAATACAATGTAGAAAAGTAGAGAAAATTCTGGATGCAACGGACGACAAATTCTACGCTTCCGGAATAAATATCATCACGAATGATTATGACGAACAAATTTTTCTTTATGCTATTTCTAGCGTTTACATTTTTTTCATTATAGAATAGATACGCGTTATTGTTGAGTTGTATTAAATGTAAAGAAAATTAGTTTTCGTGTTTAATTTTTTTTTTTTTTTTTCGATATTGTCAAGTAAAACTCTGTGTGTGTGTGCGCGCGCGCGCGTGTGCGTGTGTAATAATAAAATAATTAACAAAATAAAATAAAAGACGTGATATGAATCTCATTTAAAAGTTAAAAAGTTATCTCATTATGTTAAATAATAAAAAAAATCTAAATGTACCGAATAATTTAAAACCTCTTATGTAAGAGTTTATCATGTAAATAGATACGACGAAAATTTTAAGAAAATTTTAGTGAAATTTTGAAAAAGTGTGAAAGCATCAGGTTTTACATCTACTAAATTTGTTACAGGTTTCTATCGTGTTCTAATATGTGAAACGTTCATAATCTACACTAGATAATCATTTACGAAAATTATTCAAATTTTATATTTTGACGTTCTGTTAGTTTGGTCTTGGATATCTGTAAAACAGGACAGATATGTATGAAAAATTGAATAGAGCAGTCGGTAATTAAACAACTAATACGCTAATCTCTCAATGGTTTCCACTTGGTCGTTGACCGCGATAATTAATTAGTCATGAGATAATTTCAAGCGCTGCGTTAAACCGTTTAAAACCGGAACCTTTATATCTTGATAAATTCTACACATATTAAATGAAATTGACGGCACTCTCACACTTAAAACAATAATAGTGTGACACATTTTTTAAAATTAGCTATGCTATATTATCACCACAATTAATTTGCAAACCATTTAATCGAAAATGCTGAAATAGTTTCGATAAGAAAAACAAGATGATAGTTTGGAATTTGTATAACAATTTTGTATAAGAATATCAAATGTTTTACCAAGTTCTCCTCCTTAAATCAAAAAGCATTCATCGAATTAAATAAAAAATTATTTTGTGTAATAGTTAAAAGAAATAATAACATGCACATATACAATACCCCACACATACATACATACATACATACATACATACATACATACATACATACATATATACATACATACACACATACACACATACACACATACACACATACGCACATACGCACATACGCACATACGCACATACGCACATACGCACATACGCACATACGCACATACGCACATACGCACATACGCACATACGCACATACGCACATACGCACATACGCACATACGCACATATACAGTACAACGAATATATACGTACGAGCTAAAGTGTTAAATTCATTTTCAATCGCCATCGCTTTTCGCTGGGATGTTATTTTTTATGATAAAAATAATATTTCAAAAGTATCTAAATTATTAACGAAAGAACAATTAAATATGTACACTGTAAAACAGCAAATTATTAATTATCCTGCTTTCAATTTCAATAGTCGTTTCAGCCCCCCTCCCTCCCCGCCCCCTTTTGATTCTGTTATCGCTAACAATTCCTAGAGAATTGCGGAATCGATTATTAATAGAGATGCCAAGATAACATCTCAAAGATTGTAGAATTAATGTAGGGGAACGAGTGAAAAATGTAAGAATAGATATTAATGTTTCGGATAGGCAAACAAGTAGCAGTTTTGATAAACGAGGCCAATTCTTACGCTAATAGTTCTGCTGTCACGTATGTGGTATGTGGAAAAATCTTAAACAAATTAATAATACGCGACAAACGATATAATTTTATTTTAAACATTTAACGATCAAGCAGCCACGTATTTTTTTAGCGAGATAAGACTTTGAAAAATATTAGTTTGCTTCTGATTTTATGAAATGTTTATAATTTCGCCGGGAAATTTTGTTATATTTCTAACGTCTATGTTATATTACACAATTACGATGTATTGTTATTAATATTTATTGTATCATTTATGTTGCTATTTCCTATATTAGATATGTATTTCGCGCGTGTGCAGCTATAATTATGGAAAATTTAATTTTTAAATGTAACACGTACTGTAAAATTTACGATATAGTTATTGCAGCACACTATCGTTTGAATCCACAGTGAAACGAGTAGAAATAACTATTATCTCAGGTGTGACGTTTTACATCGATACCCAGGATATCTAGATTTCAATTGGTTTTAGAAGAGATCTCGGTAGTAATCAAAAAAAAACCTTTTTCGATGAATTTAGAAATCTACTACCTGCAGATTGGCATAACCGGGACTTTCAAAATTTCAGACCACTTATCTCAGTTTTTTCGCCTATCACGTTGAATTAAGGTGTATACACCGGTAATTCAATATCCCCGTTAAACGTGCTAGGAGCGTATCGAGTTTCGGGCTCTGATTCGGTCATCAAATTAGATCCCGGTTCAGTTAATCCTATCGACCAGCACGCAGCTTTCCTCGTTTACGGTTGTTCAGGATTCTGCCTTTCCTTTGTCACCTACCGTCCCTAAATTCGAACAAATCACGATCTTTATCTCACCCTTCGCGCTACCATTCCGAATTTCGCACCAACAGAAACAATTTTCGTCGTCTGTTTGAGATTCAAGGTTAATGTATGAATATTCGAACATTTGAAAACTTTCTATAAAAACTGTAGCGTGCCTAATGATTTTATTTGATGTGCAATCTTTCTCTGCACTAAAAAAAATTAATATTAGATAATTTAAAAATGATACAAATATTTTAATTCCGTCAATAACAAAATAATGCTGATACCATGTTATGCATACTAATTCAAATATCTACCAAAAAGATAGAACCTCGACATTTATTTTTTTCATTAAATATTAAAGCGAATATTGTACTTTGAGTATTTTATATATTCCTCTGTATTATATCTTATGAATTCTGTGAATTTTAACATCTTTAAATATCCCACAAATGTCTATTAACGTTAATATCAAAAGTAATTATAAATATACCAAATTTGACAGAATTTTAACAGAAAGAGTTAGCTTTACTTTTGCATTATATTTAAATCCCTTTACAACCGATAATATTACAAGCAGAAACTTGGTCTTTATCTCATATAGTTTGTCAGTCAACTATCGTTTCACATTTAATCGGTTAATTTAATGCAGTAAAATTCCAGATAAAATTTTCAAATCGATAACGTATATCAACATAACTTCTCAATTGATCGACGTGTATATGAAATTTCGGCAAATTCTGATGAATCGTGCTTCAGAGGACATGAACACTGTTCGCGTTGTAATTAAATTGTTTAATTAATATCGGGGTAATCGAATTATTATTCGAATATTGAACGAAGCGTTCAAAAATTTATTCAAAAGGTAAATTAAAGTATTAAATCAGCCTTGTCTTAGTCGTCGAGGAAAGGAAGTGCAGAAGAGAAGGTATTAAATCTGCAATGCAAACACCTTCGATAACTTAAGACTTGACTTAACTTAAGATATAGCTGCCTTCGGATATAGGTACCGCCTACCAGATGTTTCCTGGGCCTTCAAAAGAATACTTTTTCCCAGTGAAAAAAAAAAAAAAAAAGAAAAAAAAAATACTAAGACTCTCGATCGTTGTGTGATTACATTTCTCAACAACTTGACAAATATTAAATGATTTCAAGAAAGATACTATATGTCGTGTGACTAGTCCCTTTATAGATTGACGCGTAGTATATAAAGGATAAATTTATTTTTCCTACCGAAATCATATATTTTTCCCAGTAAATTCATTAATCAATTTAGCTTGACATTCTTTGTAAAAGATTATTAAGCCACTTACACCAAAAGATCATTAGTTTAAAAGATATTCTAATTAAAGGTTGGATTAAAATGTGTTAATGGCATAGCAACAGCAAGTTATGTTTTCTCGAACGCTATACATGTACGTATATAATAAGTATACGATGATATATCTTCTAGCAAATAATACTATAATATTTGCCTACAAATAAGCTTTTGTAAAATAATACTTGTAAAAAAATGTCAACATTGTATGCCATGACCGATATAATTTTTATCGGAATATTGAAAGTAAGTTTATAAATTTTCAAACAGATTACTGCTGATATCTATTGGGTTGGCAACTAAGTGATTGCGAATCCAATAATACAGTAGTGGTATTTGATATAGGTACCGATAAATTATGCAAAAGTACTTAATAGATCTAATTATCTTCATCGAAACTAATATTCAATAAGCGTAATTAAATTTCTACTTCTCATTCTGCATTTCTTTGTTTAAATATGTATTTTTATTCATAATAACTTTGTATTTTAACTCTTTATACTGTTCGAAAGTTTCTAGTTGAATATGTAGGCGGTACATATGCATTCTACCGATGATCCGATGGCAGAAAGGCGGCTTGTTATGTTTCATTACCCCTGAAAATAATCGGCAATAGACATACAATACAGGTACCTTGACCTCGTCCTTCACGATATGTGCTTTATTGCCGCTCTCTCTCTCTCTCTCTCTCTCTCTTCCTCTCTTTTATCGTTTATAATTAGTTAATCGATTCATCTAGATACCAAAGGCGTCAAGGTCACTCAAAGGAACCCTCAGTATCAATGAGTGATGACCGTTTAACGAGTCTTCAAATAGAACGTCAACGCGTATGTATATATATATATATATATATATATAACATAAGTAACATTCCAAATAACGTTGAAGAACTTACAAACTTGCGGAGAATTACCAGGTCTTGCATCGCTATTATAATTTTGCTCGATTTTTAAAGAAGGCGATAACCTTCATCGCCCTAAAAAAATGGTATATATTATACCTACTGATACGTACAGTTTTGTAAAAATTGTCTACGTTTTGTCTAAATTTTATTACAAATTTTTATTATATATACGATAGTTATTACTATACGATATAAGGTAATGATTATTATTAATCACATATCTTATGTAAGCAGAGATTGCGCTAGGCTCTAGATCTCATTACTAAAATAAACACTAATAGTAATAATAATACTGATAATAATAATAATTGTTGATGTTGTTGTTGTTGTTGTTGTTGTTAATAATAGTTACAATTTTGAGTAATAGGCACCAAAAGTGATCTGAAAGTCGTATAAAAAATTGAATGCATTTGAAGAACATTAAAAAGAGAATTGCGTGAGAAATGAGTTATGTATATTACGATATCCGATTTGTGATTTCTCCAAACGTCTGCATATTTTTACTATCCTTAGACTTAGAAGCATTCATAAACTACTTATACTAAATTAAGGCAGATTCTTTAATTTAAAATTTCGTAAATCAACGTTCAAAAAGAAAATTAAAACCCCATCAGTTTAATGAAAAACAGATTAATAGGCGGATCACCTATCAATCCTAATGAATTATACATACATACGTTCTGATTCCCGCCGAAAGTGACGGACGAAATTTAAGAGATTGTCTCGAGGTCGCGTTGAGCGGGTCATTCGAAACAGGCGCGCGCTTAGTAACCAAACAAGCTGTATCATTCGGTCTACGTAGTTCTCACACACAATTGCCTTCTATCTTTTCTCTATACTGATCAATTAAGCAATTAACACCAGTTAAGTATTTTTAATACTTTTAAATTTCGTGAATTTTCCAATATTCTCAATATTCTCTTATACATATATACATATGTATATACATATATGACAAGGGTAAAGAGATAAAGAACTAATTGTAAAATTAACTAAATAATTATCTTTTCCAGATACGCATTAAAAGATAATTAAAAGATAAAAATTTAAAGCTTGATCATGATGATTCATTTTTTTATGTTGCCTTAAGCTATTACGACTATCGTGTAGAACGAAAACTTTATAACATTTTTGAAAATTAACGCATTCTGCTACAAATTTTGACAGAATTATACAAGAGTCATTTATTACGAGTTTTCTTCAAACAGGTAATGAAATGTTAAATCCGACAAATTGGATATTTTAAATGTAGCAATTGAAGAAAGAGATTCGTAACTAATCGGACGAACAAGCGGCGTTTTTCAACGAGACAACAAAACATCAAACAAAATCTCATTGTCGTTTATCTATTTTGTTCTTCGTTAAGCAAGAAATTACATATGTTACAGATCTACGACACTATACTCGGAGAAACAGCGCTGAACAGGATAAAACAGTTGTCCAATATATCGCGAAAAATTGTTTTTAAACTTCACTTTCTACAGAACCCAATACGAATTTTCATTTTCACATATTTTACGTATTTATCGATATTTTTTGTATTAGAATATAGATATCTGCATGAAATTAGAACTTTTTCTTTTTATTAGAACTTTTAAGCGATAGTTGAAACGTGATTGCTCGAAGAGAGATACGAAGCGGGTCATTGGAACAAATAAAGATTGACGCGCAGTCGGTAATGCGATCTACTTTGGTTCTTCGTCGAATGCACGATTTCTATCAGGCAAAAGAAGAGTTTTTTCAGACCAATCGAAGCCGTGTCGGACCAGAAGGACGGATATCTCGGGTTCCGGGACAAAAAGGTCCAAGGTACACCACTACCGTGAACAGGTATATACCCGTCGATGACTTTGTATGTGCAGGTAGAAATGTACGTGCGAGAGTTTAAAAGAGACCCAAATGTTCGCTCTTTCAGGATGAGGAATAAAAAGATTTTTAAGAACTGCTCGTACCGCGCCGTGACGCACCGTGACGCGCCGTGACGCGCCGCGTCGCACCGGTTATAAGACGCTTACGAAAATATGTGCATATTTTGTATGGAAAAGCTCATTTTTTGACGGCATCTCGTATCCTTATTATCATTTACTCTATTCGATGGAAAAAAAAAAAGAAACGGCTAGTTGTATGAAATACTCGTGTTGAACAAACAGGAAATGAATTATGGTACTAAAGAGATGATAAAATTTCATTTTCTTGCAAAGGCTTGCAAATAATTGGAGAGAAAATTTTGTGAAACAAGCGTCTATCGTCCCAATTATCATTAGTGCAATATTATGATTTAAAAGATATTCGTGTGTTAGTCAATCTATCTTTTAACATGTTAATATGTGTACACAATTTCAATTAGCACTTTGCTTTGTAATGAATTTCTATCTATCTCGTAGCATTATACTTGTCTTGCCTATTAATTTTTTAAATTACATATACAACATAAATACATTTCCCGCATACACACAGACTATGTTTTCATCGCAAAAATTTTATGAACGTTGGAAATCGTAATGGTAAAATTTTCCACCTTTCAACGTTTAATTTTCATTAAAATGAATTTTTCTTTCCTACAAAGAAAATAACAGAGAGAAAAGGGAAAAATTTAGTTGGACAATATACGCAAAGTAGTCTAGGTAGTAATGAAGCAAAATTCAAGCTCGGTCGTATGCATATGGTACGTGTTCGTAAGCACGATGAGAGACCAAAGTTGGAAGAATATCGCTTGGTGAAGGGTTCTCCAGAGAGATTCGCGCCAAAAGTTGGCGGCTTGTATTTCCAGACGCGAGTTTGCGTGCGAGTTAAGAGGGTTTTGCGCACGCAAACACGCAGGAACGGCGTGTATGTGCATGGGCCCGGGATCGTTTGGTCGAAGTGGGCCAGATGCCCTCCGGCAACGCACGTCAGATGTATCATTATCTCGGCCTCACTGTTGCTATGCAATTAGAGTCCGTTAATCGGGATCCCCACCATGTGACGCCAACGCGCCTTTCGTGACGCCAGTCAAAGGGTGGGGAGAAAGAGAAGATTCAAGGATGAAGAGAGATAGGAGAACGGAAAAGGAAACACGTTTGAAGAAAGAGGACAGAGAAACGTCTACGGAGAAAGAAAAAGAGACCAAGGCAGACGTAGAAAGGGATAGCAACCGCGATGAGACCAGAGACGAAGACGGCAACAACAACAATAACAACGTAGCACGTGGACGTGAGAGCGCGAAAGTTCTGCCTTCGACTTTGCTCTTTCCTCCTCTTTCCTCCTCTCCTTTTTCCCCGAAGCTTGCGCGCAGTTTTCTTTTTTCGGGGGCGTTCCTTATTTTGTCCCCATGGACTCTGTGCCCTCTGGATTGTAACGAAGAAGAAATTTTTCGCACACAGAAACAATTGTTCCGCGGGCGATTTCAACCTTAATGGCCATTTCTTTCTGTTACTCTGTTTTCGTTTCCAAACCAATTTCCTAGAGGTCCGCCGCAAAATGATTTATACACACATGTGTATATATATGATGGCTTATATGTATATGATGACTTTTCGTAATAGGATCAATTAGTCAAATGTTTCGTATTGCTTTCATTTACAAACTCAATTTTCGATACAAGTTACGTTTATAATTTTGATTAAAGTAAATAACGGGTACGAAGTAAAAGATTTTTCTCCTTCCAAATAAAAGCATTTGTCATTAAACTTTGTCACGTTCCTTTTTTGTACGTGTGCTGTGCCTCTTCCTACCTTCGCTATACAAAGAAGCTAAGCCAGACTGCCAATGAGACATTTCTTTACCATTCATTAAGATCTGCTTGGCCTTGAAGAGATTTCAAGGAAGACGCGTGCGCAAACGCGCGGGAAAACCATGAAACGATACCGGCTCCTCCATTCAGGCTACGAGACCTCAAACATTTCTATCTTTTCTCAAGTAAATTTTGCTGTCTAGCATAAACCACGTATAAACATTTCGCGTGTGTGTGAAACGCCTTACTCCAATATGTAATACGTAATACCATTGGTTATATTAGTTACATAAAAAGGAAATTTGCTATTTCAGACATTTTCGATTTTAATATCTAGTATAGATTTGAAAACATCTATAAATGTGTACTTGTGACAGATTACAGTATTTGAAAAATTTCTAATAAAAGACTAGTATACATACGTACGGTATATCGTATGTAGAACGTTACTGTTTAGCTATTAATTACAATTTTTTTTGTATCTAGTTGCAATTGCAGCTTTAAAAGGTATATAAGAGGATGCGAAAATTGTTCTATCTTTGGAAACATTAATTTGAAAACTTTCACATCGATAGAAGCAAAAAATACGATCTTTGTGAGGCGTCTTCTAAGATAGTTTCGAAGAACAGAAATTCAAAGTAATTAATTCACTGATTACTTGATTAGATGTGGTTTTCGAAATTATCGATAAAATAACGCGTATTTATATGTGCATCGTCATCATTTTCCTAGAATTTCGACTAATCCTGCTAGGACCAAAGCTCGCGCGTATCTTTTCTTTTTAATAACACATCGTGGCAGTCAGTTACACAAGCACGCTCTCTCTCTCTCTCTCTCTCTCTCTCTCTCTCTCTCTCTCTCTCTCTCTCAATGTTACATTACATATATGTCACATATACTTTGACATATATGTGTAATATATTAAAGAGAACTACAAGCCATGTCGATACGTTATTTATTTAATGACGACGATATATTATTTAAATTATCACTTTTAAAGTATTTTACTTACGTAATGTTCACTGAATCCCATTAAAAACCCGAAATTACAATACAGAAGCAAGTATAAACGGGATTATTGTAAATGTTTAGTATCTAAGAAGAGAAACGTGCTGAAAATAATTATCGAATAAGGAATGGAAAGGTCGAGCGGCGAAGCAAGCTAGTCAGCAGAGAATGGAGGAGAATGCGCCGAATGTACGCAGTTAGCAATCGATCGAGCGATCGGCAAGATTCAGGATGCAGGATGATATCTTGTCGGATGACGTGACCTGCTCAAGGCCATCATCCGTCCTGCGCAAAACAGAGACCGTTCGTGGTAGAAAGGTGTCTCTGACAGTGTCAAAATCATTGCTAGCCAGGGCCACGCGTCTATTACACATACATTATTCAACGCAATCACGAAAAAGTCTCGTTGCGAATTCAGCACGATGCACCGTAACCGCGTAGCAACAGGGGCCCGGCAACAGGACCTGTCTCAGTCTCTCTCTTTCAGTCGGCGTCCGCGTCGTTCTAACTTTTGGTAATATCAATCCTGTCCTCTCCTTTTATTTCTCACTGTCTCTCTCTCTTATTCCTGAGCGAGCACGTTCGTCGCTTTCTCGTTGCTCGTTAAGAACGCGGCCGCGGCAGGGAGAACTCGGTGCCACCGACGCGACGCGACGCCAGCGACGCGGTTCTTTTCTGTACCTCCTTTTCGGCAACCCAGAGAGACCGCCGAACCAAAGGGCAGTGTGCGCTGCCTAACGGAATGTTTTGCTATGGTCAACGAACTCTCGATAAAGAAGAATGCAGCTCTGCGATTCGGAGCAATTTCCAATAATGTGTTCCATGGCTAAATACGTAAATACGTAAATACGTAAATACGTAAATACGTAAATACGTAAGCGAAGCATCGTCGTAACAGCAGCGAATATTCGTGAACGGATCACGTGCGAAAAGCGTTATTGAACAATTTTGTTGCGTTATTGAGAGTACGCCGGATGCATCGACAATCGACGGAAATAATTACGTAAATTGCGGATTTTTACGCATTTACTATACGCATTCTATGGCAAAATGTACGAAAGACAAAAGATAAAAGATGTAAAAGATCTAAATTGCTTGTAATATTTAGTTTAAAATTGTTACGATATTTAATGAAACGGATTTGAGGTGAATCATTGTTACAATGATGTAACATTAACGCTGACAGTAAATTAATTTTCATCGTGAAATGACGTGTATTGGGTTGGAAACTAAGTGATTGCGGATTTTGTCAATACCACCTAATGACAAAATGCGCAATCATTTAGTTGCCAATCCAATAGATGTGATTTTCCAGTGAAAACATCTATTCTGACGCGAGTCGTGGGTACGCGATATTCTTTTGATTCTTTTGATCCACCTACATACTATTTTTTTAAAACCAGCGAGTAGAATCGTAAACAAGCGTAAGCAATTCAATGCACAAGATGTAAATGAAATATAAATTACAGTAATGTAAAGCGATGTAAAGTAATGTAAATTAAATTATTGAAATAAATTACAGTATACGTGAAAATTGGTTTCTACGACACGCTCAAAATCGAAGCGGTGCTGAATGCAGGATTGCATTTAGTTTGGACAAATATTGTTGCAATTAAACGTATTTGTACGCATGTAGCGTATCGAATTTCTTCGGTCATGTTACGTTTCATAACGTTGTCCTCGATAAGAATGTTACGTCCGATACGATACATGACTGATAGTAGAGCATTTAGTGTTTAGTATTAGAACTATATTCAAATATATATTTGGCTTGCGATTGCGACTTGAAACCTACTTTTAGCAGGATTTTTCATTCTTTTTCCACGAAAAGATAGAACATCCTGGAACTATCAGCAGAATCGTTTTTTCGTTATCCATTAGCTCTGCAAGCACGATGTCTAATATTGTCTGTGAATTCTTCTCGATTTGTAACAGCGTGATAACGTGTCTTCTCTATAATAATATCATATATATATAATAATAATAATATTATTATACGTAAACAATTTTATATATATATATATCATCATTTAATAAACATATATTGTAAATATACGTAAAATTTTGCTGTCTTAAATGTAGGCATCAATGTTCTATCAAATCTTGTCATATAATTCTATTTTACAGTAAAGACAAAGATTAACAAATTTTACACCTTACTGTAAAATTCATTATAGGTATATGTGCGTAGAACGAGATGTACCCGAGCTGTTAGATACTACGTATGAACGGAGATTATAGGCGTACATTCATTCGCACCGTTCCGTGTCTAATATAAACCAAACAACTTTCTTCTATTGAAACAAATTTCGTTAATTATCAGTTTGTTCCTCTAGTATAGAAATGATTGGACTCTGTTATAAATTTTGCTTTTAACGCGGCTACGTCGCATAATCATCATCGAAAGTGTTTATTTTGAAAGGGAACGAATGGAATGGAATGGAAATGTCGAATTGAGCAAAAGGCGTAAGTACGGAGTGGAATCTTGTTGAACATAAAAGAGAATGGGGCGAAACCCCGACACGAAAACAGCCTATCGGTAATAATGTTTTCGCGCATTCCGCTGACTATTTAACAAATATTAGCACATTTCATCCGAAAAAAAAATCACCTTTTATATATGTGTATGTAAATCTTTTATATTATTATTATTTATTATTTTTATTTAGTCCGTGCCTCTCGGCTTTGGACGAACTTTCAGCTTTCTTTACAGCTCTTTATTGCACTAATCGCCTTCTTATCTCTAATCTAACACTAATGCTTATAATCTGTAAATCTTTTATATATGTGTGTATAAATCTTGCTCGACTTAAGATTTAGATCAAAATTGAAATTTCAATTTAGAGTTGCATATTTGAAAAATTCAAAAATAATCATAGAAATAGAAATACGTAGTTGATGTTGACATAAAACGAAGGTACTGGTACGTGGTAAAAGGTTGTCGAATAAGATTGAAAATATTACCTGTCAAACATCGATACCATTTTGGCCGTAAGAGAGTGTAGTGTCTGTTTGGAAAAATTCGCGTAGAATTAAACTTACGAACACGAATATGTACATGTATAGGTTTGAACGTTTTCACGAGTCTATAATTGGACACGTATGTAGATAAGAGTATAAATACAAACATTAGAAACTCGAATCGTGTTGTATATTTGAGGTGTTACATTTTTTTCTTAGAAACGTTTGCAAACATAACGTTTATGTTTCACACGTCTAACGTTGGCACGTCCGTTAGAAATCTCTCTCTCTTCCGGTCACTTAATATTCAATGGCAATTAGCAAAATTTAAAGCTACAGTCTTGCCTCTTCAACTTTAACGTTCGTATTAGCAATGTTCACCCAGCAAACATCAGATTGCAAGTAAGTTAAGTAAATTAAAATTTGTCTATTTAATTAAACGAAACTGTATATTTGATAAATTGAATAAATAAAGCGGTGAAATTTTTCAGTCAAATTTCAATAAGTTTAAATAATTTGTTAATTATCTTCCCTATTGAAGATCAAGTGTTTAAACATTGGATATAATAAATTGAATATCGTTGAGATTTGATTTAATTGATTTTCACATTTTAATATTTTATGATTATTATCTAACTTTTGTCCGCAATATGTATATTTCTTTCAGATTTTCAAGAATGTATGAAAAATCACGGTGACCATTCCCACGAGTAATTATATGTTATTACATTTGGAAATATTTATACCTTTTACTCTTGTTTAATTAACATTATTGTTTAATTAACATACCGAAAAATGTCTACACCGTTCGCAACATATAATTAAAGTACGTAATAAACATAAAAATGAAATGCATTGAACAGCGGACGTGTTTGGGAACAAAGCAGTAAAAATTTCGTGGCGATTGTTCGCAAAACAATTGACTAGTTCTCGGTACGCGACGGGTCTCTCGCCTCTCGTTTGTCCGAACGAAGAAATACGAATAGAACATTTTCGGTATGAAACAACCGGTAAATCCATACCTAACATAGGCAACGTTTTATGACGGTAAATTGCTAATCCATAATCCTCTCGAACGGCACTCACAGAAAGCCTGACAAAGACAAGTAAAAGGGCCGCGTAGAAGAAGAATTTACAACGTTCGTGCCGCGTTCTACCTACCTTACTGCCGCAATAGGCTTTATCTAAATTAACATGACACTGCAGGGTTTGGATAAAAAGAAATATGTATAAGTAACAGGTCCCTTCGAAGCGTTCCTTCCCATTATTCCAGTGTATTTTATCCCTTAACTCTCCAAGGGTTTATTCCTATTAATTTATCGTTTATTGCGTACGCTGTAACCAATTCTATTCTAACCATGTTCTAAAACATTGAATCATACGTTTAAGCTTAAATGTCATTTCATTTAGTAGATACAATTCATTTACTGAATACAAAAAGAAAAGAAAAAGAAAAAGGGAAAAAAAGAAGAAAAGAAATGAAGAAAATGTAGTGGGACAAGTGACATTATTAATGCGTATTTATTTACGTACTATCTACCTACTACTTAAGTACTTTATGACCTGCTCCTTTGTTGCAAGTAACGTGAAAACTCCACAACACCTTCGTTAATCGGGAATGTCGAAAATACAAAAGTGGAGAGAGATTTTTGCTCTCTTCTCTCTAAATCTTTCGTAACCTCGCAGTTCTATATCTTTAATCGATGCTGACAAAATGCGCTATGCTAAGTGCTACCGTAGTAGTAGCCTTGCAACAACTGACATTGTGCAGTAACCTCTAGATTTCCATAAATAGTAGATATTGTATTTAACAACACACCTTTGCTAGTAAAATCAGTTTAATAATATACGTACTTGCTTTAGTTTAATTTCCTTGATATATACTGTACTATATGTACGTATTGATTGATTTCACTGATTTTCTATAGCAAGCTACGTATAAAGATAGAGGATATATCCTGGTTTACCCGGATTTAACGACTCGTATCTGTGCTACCTTGTGTTCTGCGCTGTTGTGCACTTTCTCGTCCTTTGTCCCACGAGTAAATCTCCAAAGTCTAGACCTTGACGCAAGCTATGGCCTTTCGAACCTGACACCAAAGGAACACCCACCTTAACTTTATCTCTACCTCATTATCGGATCGTCG
The DNA here is from genome assembly GCF_014825855.1 of Bombus pyrosoma. Classification (NCBI taxonomy): domain Eukaryota; kingdom Metazoa; phylum Arthropoda; class Insecta; order Hymenoptera; family Apidae; genus Bombus; species Bombus pyrosoma. The sequence goes on along the minus strand of NC_057782.1, from coordinate 11,272,154 downwards.
TTAGCCGTGAACTGTGCCCTCGTACCTGTTAGCCACCTTCGCTTTCGTTACCTACAACGATGTGAAAGAACCGGTCTGTTTTCTAAGATAACGCTAATAACGTGCCATTTTCTATAAGCACAAAATAGTTTTCAGTCTCTTCGTTATTGGAAATGTTGGCCTTTGTGCGTTTTGCGTGAAATTTGTAACAATGCGCTACAGAGGCGATTTTATACTTTTATCTTGACACCTGTCATTTTGATCTATGACATATAAATTATCTTGACATGCATATATTACGATATTATATTAACACTTTAATCTCTGCACTGCATCATCTCCGAAAAACCATATACAATAAATAAATTGTTCAAATCCGGTTTTCTATTCCATATGAATTTATACTGTTTATACTGATACTATCGAATCGCGCTAAAGCGTGCACTTTATTTATATGAATTTCGATCAGCAACAGTTCCATTCTATACACGTGTAGCGCATGCATCTTGCTTAAACGAGTTAATAAATCTTGTTGTGCATACAGCGTGTATTATCTTGTTAGTCTAGCGTAATCAATCGGATGAGAATGGAGGGGAGAGATACGTTGACCGAGTTACCTACGTGCACCAAGGCCTAGACGGTACATTGAGAAAACGGGCAATGAATGAACGAACCAACAAACCGGATGTCGATGGTGGTGCGCGCAGGTAAAAGTTGCCGAGCACTGAACGCGATTAAACTCAGCCGGTTTTATCTACCACTAGCACCAGCTCTAAGTAGATATGCGGTACAAGTATCGGTATCGGTACTGTATCTACCCGATGCCTCTCAATTGCAACTATTAACTAGAGTTGTTGTTTTCTTTAATGAAGTTGCAAAGGTACCTGGCGAAGGTAATTCCGCGCTACCATCTGCTGCTACTCGAGGACGGGACCGGTTTCAAACATTTTGTTTACGATCGTTTTGTTTACTTATTTTTCCGTCACGACAGAATCATATCATTGTAACGTCATTGTGATGTCGATCTTTCTTGTGCGCGTATAATATATACAGGGTGGTACGTAATTCATGGCACGAAAGGGATCAGAGAGATTCTATGGCTCGAAATAAGACCAAAATCAAGAATAAGAGAATCCCGGCGGGGAGCTTTGTCTTTAAGAAAATCAAGCTTGACAATTTCCGAAATTCCCAGTTAGACAAGAATAGGTAATTAATTGATAGGAGGTTGTTGCGCGTGTGAAAATAAGTGAAATATGTAGAATAAAATTTACACGTATATTACACGTGTTGGGTTAATTTTTGGCTAACATATTCACATTCTCCTTCATAGTTTCCCCGAAGCAAGGTCTTGAACGACAAAATTGTGTTTTTTCATCTTTGTAGTTGATTGATTTGAATACGATATACAAAAAGTCTTCAGAATAAAGAGATAATTGGCTTGCGAACCTTTCCCAGAAGTTTTTCCTTCTGAATTACACCGTTAAAGAGTGACACGACGAAAAGATCTATGATAAATATTCTGCAATTTTTATCTTCATCCAGAACGACGATTTTCATTGAAACTAGATCGATGGTTACTGAGAATTTTACGCAAGGCTCCGGTTCGCTTCAGTCTTTTCAAGGAATCTTTCCTATATTAGAAATCGTATACCTACGTGTGCGAAAGATAAAATATGACTACACGAAGCTTATAAAACAAGGAAACAATAGATTACTTGTACAAAATATATTGCACGAAGCATTCTGTACATGGTGACACCGACTCAATTGCAACGTCCATTTGAGAATTTCTAACACGCATCGAGCTAAGCCTCGACCTTGAACGTCTTCATGCCGCGCAAGGACGTTCATTGATCGATAAAACCAGACGAGTCTCTGTATCTCGCTTTATTACCGGCCTCCTGTTTACATACGTACGATTGCTTTTACGGTTAGTACACTGCTAGCAGTTTTAACACAATTTCGATCGAATAATTTCCCTCTTTAATTTCGCTTCTCCCTTTTACAGCACTACATATGCACAGGGATTGTCCAGAAATGATATGCCACTAGCGTGATTACCATCATAGCGTGATTTTAAGCTCTCGGTTTGGTTTGCTGGAAATCGATATGGTGTGGAAACACGGTTGCCACACTATATTTACAGTATATATTCATATTCCGCGGCCAAAAAGAAGAGATTACTCGTTAATCTAAGAGGGAGATTACACTTCCTAGTAAATTTAGTACGGCTCTAAATAGAACGAAGGAAACTAACCAAAATTAACTATACTACCAAATTATTTTCTATTACCTTTTATTAATTTACG